>NC_072732.1:112134302-112163000 GCF_026930045.1 Uloborus diversus | reverse complement strand
GCAGATATGAAATAAATATTTTGGTAAAATTAATTTAGGGTAATTTTTGTTAAATAATTATAAAATATATCTTTGCTTTTTTTACCCAAAGTTTTTATTATTATTATTTCGAAACATGTGCAACATGAATGAAATCAATGTATAATATACTAACACTTAGAATATTGTTATAATTATTGAGATTTAAGAGAATTTTTTTAAAAAAATTATGTGGGGTAGATTGGTCCGGTCCAACGTGCCCCACAAATAGTGACCAACTTACCCCACCTTCTTGTCTGAAAAAGTGCCGTCATAATTTTTTTCTTTTTGAAAAAAAAAATGGAAAAATTGCAAAGTATTATGAACTAAAGGATCTCATTTTAAGAAAGGAGTTCAATTTTTTCCCCGCAATCTTGATGAAAACCATTTTAAAAAAAAGTTACAGTTTTCTGAAAATTACTCAGGACTGCTGAAATAACACTTTCTGGAATAAAATTTGTTCAATAAAACTGTATCATGTGATTTCATTATAGAATTTGTAGATCCATAGGTGCTATTTGCTGGTCATAAAAAAAAATCAATAGTATTAAAATAATTGAAACCGGTCCAACGCACCCCACCTCCCCCTACTCTGGAAACTTGCAAATTCTAATTTTCTATTATGCTTTTCAGTCATGCTGTAAAAATAGAAACCAGATTTTATCCGCAAGTGACAATGATTTTAATAACGTGCACGCTGTAGCGTAAATTTCTAAATTTTCTTGCGAAAAAAAAAAAAAAAAAACTAATTTTGTTGAATGCCGTGGAGTTGTTGTTGCTAAGATATTTCAATTGTTCGGTTAAGTGAAGACATTTGGGTGTTCTTCTTATAAGCTTTCATTCGAGCGTAAAAAGGACTTAAGTAAAGCTCAAATTTGCGGAAAGGCTATCAAATGCTGTTCAAAAAAGGTCTATAAATAGGAATACACAATTTATGCATTAACAAAATAGATACGAACAAATTCAAATATTTCCTACATATATGAAGGTAGGATATATGCACAATATATATATATATATACTTAAGTACCTTTTCTTAAAATTTCGGTAACTCATTTTTTAGCCATCATAGTAATACGTTGTAGACAGCGTCACAGAACAATTCTCATAGCTTATCTGTGTATAGATCCTTATATACCACCAAAATATAACGGAAGAAAAGTAATGACAAAGAATGGCATATGTACTAACTTTAGAGAGTAACAAAAGTCAACTGCAAAAAAAAAAAAAAAAGTTAGGCTTATGTCCGCTTCTTCTCATCAGATCTCCGAATTTCCTTCCAGTAGGGTAACGGCAACATTAATAGACAAGAGCCCAGTAACAGACACTCATAAGTTTGGATTTAAATTATAAGAATTTTTGACTGGTAAAACTGATGGTTGCTGCGACCCATAAAAACGTTGCAACCATCTAGTGTTATCAGAGTGAATTTTATGAACCAGTTGATATTTACGAGGGCTGTTCAATCTTTACTAATAATACTAATAATAAAGCTAAAAGTCAGGATGTCTGGATGTTTGGATCTCTGTGACGCGCATAGCGCATAGACCGTTCGGCCGATTTTCAGGAAATTTGGCACAAAGTTAGTTTGTAGCATGGGGGTGTGCACCTCGAAGCGATTTTTCAAAAATTCGATTTTGCTCTTTTTCTATTTCAATTTTAAGAACATTTTCCGGAGCAAAATTATTATAAGATGGACGAGTAAATTACGAAATTATCATGACGTGGAATGGGAGAGTGAATGAACATAGCCAATTGGCGGGAAATTCATCGTCCATTATTTGTAAATATACAAGCGAACCAAATGACCTTTTAATTTTCTATTACGGGCAAAGCCGTGTGGGTACCACTAGTAAGCAATAAGACTAAACTTATAAAAAAAAAACACAGAGCAACTTTAATCGTCATAATTTACATGGTTTTTTTTAAAGAATAACTTCTGCGGGACTAAATGCATTTATTCCAACGTTCTATTAAACTTCTTAAAAACTTGTGAACGTTACGTTTGTGAGAACTATTTCAAAGCCGCCTCCGCAGAGTTTAGACATGCTTTGTTGCTTTAAATGTGTTTGCATCGTAATTGTTTCTTAAGTTGAGGAAACAGCCAGAACTCACTGATGTAAAATAATTCTGAGATTCCATTTGATAATAATAGTAGCAGTGTTAATCATTGTCTTTGTGATGGACGTTGTAGGTTGTCCCTCACGTTGAATATCTTCCATATTTTGCTTGCCTTCCTTAAAAGCTTTATGTCAGTAAAAAACATATGTCAGTAGGCACCCGCCAACAGGCTTCAATTCAATCATGTGATACTCAGGAGAAAGAGTCTGTACCTGCCAACTATCGGTAGCTTTTGTTAATACAGACCACAGACATTTATCATGCCACAGGAATTAACATTCCGATGAGTGGTTTCAAGGCAGTAAAATTAGTCTTATTACTTATTGAACAGCCCACGTAGAAGGCGGAGGTGAAAGGTTATGAACAGCCACCACGAGGTCTGCCGGTGTTTCATGCTCATTTCATTCGAATAAGATTTTAGGTCTAAAAATAAAGAACTTCTATACATTTTGCAGGTAAAAAGAGTATTCTGTTAATTACTCATCCTTTCCTTATCTTATCTGTTACTGGATATCATCAGAGGTTTCGGTGTTTGTTACTGGGGGGTCGGACCTTTTCCGAAATTGAGCAAATAAAAATAGAAAGAAGTAATGCAGAGGATCCAGAAGCAGCCAAACGTCAGATCAGCTGTAGTTGTATGAGATAAAAATAGTTTGAAAAGTCTAAATACATTAAAAGGCCCAGAAAATAGAGTTAACCTGAGAGCGATGTCTGTTACTGGTGCAGTCACCCTACCTGCTTGCAACACAGTTTCGAGACGATACGGGACACAGCAGTAGGGACTGTGCAACAGTTTAGTACAAACAATGCTATGCCTGTAATTTTAAAACTCTTGAATTGGCCAGCTGACCCAAATGCATCGATCCTTATTTTTTCCTCCATCCAACGCATGTGAACAAATTTCGTTCCTCAGAAGTCCTGAATTCACGTTTAGATGTTTTTAATCCTTTCTCCCTCTTCAAAAAATGTCAAGAAGATCGTGTTTTGAAATGAAACAGTAATTAAAACTTTAAAAACAAGCTATAAAAGAGTTTTTACAGTGAATAGCTTTTCAGTTTTCTCAGATTTTGCGTTTGTGACATTAATTTTGGACATGAGTGTAGTGCGAGTAACAGCCCGGTTGTCACATCCAGCCTAGATGTGTCCAGTGGTATATCGCATGTAGCGCTGGCTTAAGGGCGATAACCTTACTGCTTAGTTATAATTTAGTCAATTTTGAGGTTACGCGCAAATGCTTTTGATATTATCACCATTTTATCTACTTGCGCTTGTGAATCTGCATTTACTGCATTAGCAGGAAAATAGTTAAAATATCGAAAAAGGATGTTAACTAGAAGTGACTTGAGGTGCGCTATTGCACAAGTTACTGCACCTACCCAGATAGCATGCTCACTTGCGGCAAGTTTGATTTTTTCTTGATATTATCTTGTTGTGTCAAACTTGACGTGACTCGTTAGCGGCAGACTTTCAGCAAGTTGGGCGCCACCACCGTAAACTACTCTTGCAAACGCTTGTTTGATGAACACTTGTTTCAATCACGACACCCAGCGCATGCGCGGTAGTACATAGTCTACGGTTCGGCGCCAAACACGGAGAAGCAAACGAAGCAGGGAGCCATGATGGATTGACGAAGTAAGCTGCACGTTGGAACAGCAGAGAAAAGGTATTTATCAGTTTAATATTTATTCAAATGCAATTTTCTTTAAATTGTAATTCAGAAGAATGCACTGGTGTTTATATTTTTTCACTATCACGATTCGCGTCAAAGCATTTCTTTGTAGCGTAGCACATGTTTCAAACTCGATGTTAAGCTTTTTAAACTTGAGGTTTATGAATAATTTTGAATATATGCATACAGGATGGATTAAATACAGTTGGTAACAATTTTTATTTGAAAGATTTTATCAAACCGTATGTTTTAATTCGATCGACTGTCGATGTCTTAAAATAAAGTTTAAACTCGATCCCAAATATACTGTAGTCGGTTTTTTTTTACGTTGTGTTGGCATTGAATCCTTTCTTTAATTTAATAGTTCATGCAAATACTTCATGCAAATAAAATGAAAATCATTCCTAAAACAAAAGCTAATCAATAAGTATAGTTAATGGGAAACTTTGTTTATCTGCAATTTTGCATAACTGATAACTTAACATCTGACCATCTGAGAATGTTCTCTTACATTAAAATTGAGTGGAATGATAATATTTCAAAGTAACAGTTTGAATTTTTTCGTACTATAGTGATTTACTACATAGTCGATTCCAGTCAAGAAAAAAATACCTCTGAAAATCAGCATATGATAATACAAGCTATTTTCCAAAATTGATACTCAAATTGTAATGTTTTGTTGTTAGTCGAAAATTATTTTTGGTGTTATTAAATCATAAAGTTCTTGTAATTAACATTTGAAATATTAATTGGGAACTCCTAATATTCTGTGCAGTATTTATTTAATTGATATTCACTCATTTGTATTTTTAATATTTTTCTCAATTAGTCAAGTGAATGCGGGGCAAAGTGAAATAATTCATTTTGTTTGCTTATTCAATCATTTACCAAATCACTTACGCATTCATTAATTAACTAATTTTTCCTTAATTTAATCATTCACTTATTAATTCACTCTTTCACTTATTTTCTTATGCATTCACTTTCTATTTTATTCACTCATTTATTTTCTTTGTATCAATTAATAAATTTATTTATTAGTTTATTGTTTCATTATCTTTTCCTTTAGTGAATTATTATTTATTTGATCATTATTTTGTTCGAAAAAATTTCACAATCAAATGGAAAATATTTCATTTTTCACTTTGTCCCATGAAAAAAAAAAAAAAAAAACGTGAAAAAAACTTCTACTTTTTCTCGAAGGCTAAATTTTACTGCCAATAATAAAAAATAATGTTTTCACGCAAGTTTTATTTTATGTGTAATGTTATTTCTCTATATATTGTAATATTCAAAACAAACTTCCTATTTGTTCATTTTGAAAAAGCTCAGTCATCTTAACCATTTCGCTTTGCCCCACAGTCCCCTACTATTTATTATAACTTTTATTTTATATGTTTTATATTGAAACAGTTCTTGAATCAGGTGTAATTTTTGTCTGATTAATGCTATACGACAAATTCAAATATTTTTATTATTATAAAATTTAAAAAAACTGGGCATTTAAAATTTTTTATTCTGACATGTTTTTTTTTTTTACATACGTGCCCAGCAGGGCATGTTAAAATTTTAAAGAATTTTGTAGCCCTGACCTATTATTGTATATTTAAATTTGTTAAAACGCTACTTTAACTTTTACTCTTGTTAAACATATTTTAAGTGCCGTAGAGTCTCGAAAATCAGATGTAGTTGGGATTACAACGTAGCAAAATATTTCATTTTTCAGATGTTAATGAAAATCATTTCATTCTAACAAAAAATGTAACTAGAAACATTAAGCACCTCAAGTAGAGCAGAACCCAGAACTTTTAAGACTCTTTTGTATTTTGAATATTCGGTTTTTCTGCGGAATAGGCAGTGTACTGAATACCAACTGAATATTCAGTGTATCACTAAAGCGTTAGGTTTGCTTCAATCTATATATTAAATAAAATTCATAATTTTGTTAATTTGTTGCGAATTGTATTCCTCTTTGGTCTTTTCTTGAATACCTGGTAAAATTATCCATTTTACCACCCTGGCAGTGCCGACGAGAGGCCATGTCAGCTTAGTCGGAAACTAGCGACCCGTCCTTTGAAGGGGCCCGGCTTGGAATCGCAGTAGACAAATTTAACAAGCTAAATGGAGGCACGGGGCCCGGCGATAAAACCGACAAGTGGCTTGCCTTAGCTCACGGCTGCCTTGCACCCTGGATCAATCGTACCTTTATTTTGTAAAAACTTCTAGACAGAATAACTACGAATGTACTATTTGTTCTTCTCATTGAAGGAATATTTTACATCAAATTAAAATGCAGTAAATTAAATGTATGATCTTTTGTGAAATATTGATTATAAGCATTTCAAATGAATGTGTTTTCTTTACCAGCCTTCAATCCCAATTTTCAAAATATTGGTGTATATTTCATTCAGTATAAATTTTGCACGAAGTAAAATACTACTGCCATTATTGTTATCAGGGACCCTCTCAGTTTTCTGATAGGGACTTCAAATTTTATCGACTGGTGAAATATGGTTATTCACACTTGGGGGGGGGGGGGGAGAGAGACTTGTGAACATGGCATGTTTATCTTGAAAAAATCTCAAATAATAGCAGTCCCAGTACTCATTCTCTTTTACAAATATTTGCAACAATGAGATTTATGTTTCTCGGGTCGAAACTTCTTCCTTTGAGCAGCTGTTTTACGTAATTTCACCGTTTTCTTTTACTTGTGAAAACATATTTTAAATTGCTTAGTCAAACTTCATTATTGCAAATCGTTATATTGTTCTTTAAAATATGATGCATGTCCTGCATTTTTTAATCATGTTCATATGTGTCCCAGGCCTGTTTATATGTTCTCCCCAAAAAGGGCACATGTAAGCAATTAAACACATTTTTTTAAAAGTTCATGACACAAAGAAAAGGCTACCTATTTAATTTTGGAGATATTTTGGTGTTGCAAAATTGATATTTCTTTTTGAAAAATAAAGAAATGTAAAAAATTGTTCCTATGTGTCTCTTTCCCCCCTACAACCAATGAAAAGGAATATTTGGATATTTAAAAACTTGCAATTTAATCTCCAGATTTGCCAAATCATCAGCTAAAATTTGCTGAATATGGGATTTTGACTAATACCTCCTTTCGGGGCATTCTGATTTTTATAAATGTATGTAGTTTTCTCGTGGCAAAACTTCTAGTAAGATGCAGTAAACAGATAATGACATACTTATGTGTTCACTTTTTAATTGTTTTGCTTTTGTTCTTGCTTTTGAAATCAAGTATTAATTCTACTTTTTCCTCCTTTTTTCGAAAATATTCTACTTTTTGACACTGAAAATGTTCTATGAGCTCTGTAAATTTCATGCCATTTTTCTAGACATGCTTGTTGCACAGCATGATTTACATTTGCACTGATTATTGTTAACTATTTTGAGAAGCTGTTTTAAAGAAATGGTTTAAAATTTAAAAACATTTCTTTGAGATTTCTATACCAAAAAAAAAAAGGAAAAACATAACTTTTGTGTTTAACACAAGGCTTGAAATATACCTGTGCAGAATGATTATTCTGATAATTATTGTAGGATTTTTTACCTTTATCGAAACAAAGTTTGCTCGAATAATTTCTTTTTTGCCTGTGGATTGCCAGATGATTTCATATGTTTTATATCGCTATATTTCGGAATTCAAATTAAATTGAATATATAGCTTAACTGTACCTTAGTTCAGCTTTTAGCAATAACTTGTTTTTATTGTTCAAAAGATATTAGCTCCATTAATAATATTTGTCTCCAATTTTAAAACTAGTTATATTTCCATAAAATAATTTTAGTTGACAATTTCAAAATAGTATTCTTGTTTGTTGACTTTGCTTTGAGCTCTTGTTAAATGTATTAGCAAATATAGCATGTCCTGTTTATTCTTATGTTTTTTTTATAGCTGCTTGTCAAAGGGTGTATAAGGATATATGGCAGCTGGCATCAAGAAATAATGTGAGTTTTTGAGTACAACATTTTTATTTTTATTAATAAACTTCATAAATAGGATTTTTTAAAGCTGGGTTGTCAGGTTTTTGACTAGTAACAGTCTTTCACAGTGTAAACTCTTGCACCTCTAGTCAAAAATGTTTACCATATCTTAGTAACCGCAACCTATCATATTTCCCAAGTTTTACTGAATGGCTTTATATAAAGTATTCAGCAGCAGAATAATTACTTCCCTTCTTATTTGCTTCAAGGTAAATATTCATTTTCAATTTACTTTTAGGGGTCAAATAGGTGTGCATAGATAATACTTAAATGTATTTAATGTTTGGCAAAAAACACTTAGAGGTAAAAATGATTGTTTTTTTTAAAGTAAGTGCATTAATTATAAATATTTTTAAGTTAATTGGACTGACTAGATAGTAAATAATTGTGAAAATAACATTAATAAAGAATATCATGCACTTGTATATGAGGTTAGCTCTTTTTGAAAATCTTATATATACATTGCATTTAGCATGTAAGCTAAATTAATGCATTTCGGCTATAGCAAATACATATGCTAGCTTGAATTATTTAAGAAAAGGGGGGGAACACAAAAATTTTTGAGTATGCATTGAAAATCAGATTTTAAACTTGTCATTTCATTTTACTTCCTATCAAGTTTAGACCAACCAATTACCCATTTAAAATTTCAGCAGGATTTATGACAGCTATTGCAAGTTTTTAATTTGAATGTTTTTTTAGTAAGCTTTTGTTCGCAAGCAAATTTGAACGATTGGAGTTTTTTAGTTTAAACCGGTATTGTATTTCCGTCATATTTACAAACCTAAGCTTGTTTGGAAGTAATAAATCCTTCAATTTGTGTGGGGAATGTTACAAGTAGGTCTTGACAAGTCAGGATTTTTGCTTTGAAGAAAACTCGCCAAATTAATTTTTTTTTACTATTTATGGGGAATGTGAAGGCTGGATTATGCTATTAAACTATCATTTCTAAATTTTACTTAAAACAAAGTATGTCTGCAAAACTCCGTAGCTCTGCAAAAAAAGTTATTTTGCTCCGCATTTCACAGTCGGGCGTTCAAAAGCATAAGGCATGACATAGTGCTTAAAACTATCTTATTAAGTAAAAAATAATTATTTTTATGCAAGTGTTTAAAATGATTGATTATTATAGCTCAAGAATAATTTTAGATAAGTGTTTTTGAGATTTAAAGTTAGTTTTTTGTTGAATTTTATGCAAAATACCGAGCTGCTCCTAAAATTCACCACAGATCAGGGTTGAGTTTTGAACTGTCTAAAACTGGTTTCGGACAGAACAGGCGGTTTTTACCGTCCAAAAATACTTTTCTATCAAAGTATGCTAAAGCTAAAAGTGTAATCAAATCAACTGATATTTACTGCAATATTAATCATTCATAAATAATAATAAGTTTTAATTAATGAGTATTTGTATTTTCTCTGAAAGGTTCATTAATAAATATTTTACCTAAACAAATTTCCCATAACTCTATTATGCAAAAACTTTCTTAGTAACAGTTGGTAGAGTTATGAAAAGAAATTCACTGCACTACCAAGACAACTAGTTTCAGTTCCATTTATAACTCAGAAAAATGTTATTAAATGTAATTTTTTGGTGGGAAAAAAAAGAATATTTTTTTAATGGTTTTTGCATTCAAGTTTTACATGATATTTTAACATTTTTTTTAACGATAGATTAAAGAGTAATAAATTGACATTTACTAAAATTTTAAAACTTGTGCATTTTTTTAAATTCATATTTTAATATAATATACATTCTGTAACTATTTATTGCATTTCAGTCAATTATTAAACTATATTTTGAACACTTTCTTTTGCACACGTGCATAAATGCCAAAAAGTTTGGTTACTATTATGAAACAAAAAAAAAAAAAAAATGCGTACAATTTGGAATGTTTAATGATGAATTCAACTTCTATGTAACTAGATTAGAATTAGCTGTATCATTCAGTTACATATATTCTTATACTTGAATGTTCACCATTGAATGAATATTCAATATAAAACATAACTTTGATGCATTTTGTTCTGTTTTTGATATTTTCTCACAAAATAGTTTTTTAAAAAAATGTAGTTTTGGACAGGACGGTAAAAACCGTGGTTTTTACTGTTGTGTCCAAAATCTTGCCAATCCTGCTACAGATGCTTGTCAAATTGTTTCTCCAAGGTTGGCAACCCTAACCCTAGAAGGTGCTGCTGTACAGTATGACTTTTAAAAAAAATCAATGTTAGTCCACTTAGAACGTTATCTTTAAAGTCATTTTATTCAAAACTTGCATATGTCCTTTTACATCCCTTCGCTTCTCACTGCTTCATATGATGTACTTCTAAAAGAAGCTTCGCACTGTTTATATTTACTATCATCTGAAAAAATATATTTTGGTACTGGGATTTCAAACTATTCATATTAGCTGAGACTTGTTCATTCTATTTGAAGGCTTAATCTGCTTTGCGCCCAGAGTTTGGGGATCTGTAAATAAGTTTCTGATCTTGTAAAAATGATCGCTTATGTTAATGCCACAGGACCATTATGTTTTAACGGGTCTAGTTTGCATTTCAGTGCTGGCGGTTATTTTTGCATTAAATAGTTTTGAGAATACAAGGCTAATTTTTCTTTTAAAACATGTTTCAAAAGTGAAAACGTCTCCAAAAGTAATAAAACTTACCAGCAAAGATTCTTCTTCATTTTTAATAGAAGTAAAAAACAAATTGTGTGGTAACAAAAGCTCTCCATTGAAAAAAGATTTGAAAATAAATGCAAATATAACATTAAAAATATATTTCTCTTTAAGTTAACATTAGCAATTGGTGGTTTTCAAATAGCCCCTTTAATGCGAGTAGGGTTCATAACTGGGGAACTATAGTTTATGCCTGACTTTAAGACTACTGTTAGCAGAATTCTTTAATGAAAGTAAAACTTATAATTTTTCTACAATGCTTTTTTTTTATTTTAGGACACAAAGACATGAAGAAAAGTGAAGAATCGATGTATTATAGTACTGTAAATACTGTTGGACAATTTGTTTGTAATTATTGTTAATAAACAGTCTGTATTGATTTATTATAAGTGTCTTTTTAAATTTATTTTGTGTTTGCTGAAAATAGGGTTACCACAAAACTGAAAAGTCTCCGTAGAGTAAAAGTTTCTTTAATTGATGCTTGTGCCATATATTTATATCATAGAAAAAAAAAGTCCAAAAAATAATTTACTAGTAATTTATTCTCCGTATAATTTAGTTTGAATTGTACATTTTAACAAGTATATTTTATTAAAATAATAGCAAAAATTAACATTTCTGGAGAAGTCTACTGTATCAATTCAATGTTATTCAGTACAAATTGTACAATTTGACCTATACCTTACTTCCTGTGCTCAAATTTGTTGGAAGGTCGCTATGAGACCGTGAACTAAATGCCAGTTCAATATCCAAAAGCAAATTAATTTATTTAATAATAATATAATGTTACTTTGAATTTGGGATTTGTTTTGTGTTCATCTGCTTGATTATGCCAGTTCAATATCCAAAAACAAATGAATTTATTTAATAATAATATAATGTTACGTTGAATTTGGGATTTGTTTTGTGTTCATCTGCTTGATAATCAACTGTTCTTCATAAAATTAGATGAATGTATGGTCACACATTAGCAAACTTTTTACTCCAGAATTAGATCCTACATAGTAAATAAAGCAAAAAAAAAAAAAAAAAGTCTTCAAATTTACTTGCAAATTGGGTTTAAATTTACATTCACCTGTATATAATTAACATTGTATTTACAGCATTCGATGAATGCATGAGAATTTTTATTAAAGAAAGCTAGTACAGTGAAACCTGTATAAGTTGACCACCTGTGGTGCATTACTTTAGTTGTCAATTTACAAAGGTAGATTTATATGATAAGGGCCAATTCCGTGCCTGAAAAAAGTGATCAACTTAGACAGGTGGTCAACTTCACAGGTTTTACTGTATCACATTGTGTAAATTGGGATATAAATTTTGAAAAGGTTTTAATCCTTTATTAAAAAACAAGTGAGAATTTGTTTAGGGAAAAACTTTTATAAAATTAGCAGCGTTATAATTTTTGCAAATTTTCTGAAAAAATTTTGTTGTATCAAATTTTCGTGAATGAGATCAAAGGTACTGTTAACTTATTGCAAACTATTATAAACTTCTCTAGGATGCATAACATAAATATTCATTGTTTAATTTAATTATATTTTTATAGTGTAAAATATTTTTCTACAGTTATTGCTAAAACTAAAATAATTGTTTGCTAGAAATACTACTAATTTTGAGACCTGATTTTTTTCAAAGGAGTGTAGTATTATAAATTCAAATTTTTAATACAATAAAGTTTGTTTGATTACAAATATTTCTGCAATGAATACAATAAAAGTATGTTCTAGTTTGCAGTGGGTTCACAATACTTTTTGTTAAAAATGGCTATACTTATTCATTAATTTGTGGAAAATTTGGTACAACAAACTTTTCTATTAGTTTGCAGAAAATTTTCAGAATTTGATGCAATTAAGAAAATTTTCAATGAACCTGCAACAGTTTGATATGACTTACAGGACAAAACTTGCTGCAAGTTCAGTTCGTGGGGACTACAAGGCTTGCATCAGACTTGCAGACTTGTCGCATCCATTTTGATGCAAGTTTGCAGAATTGCAAAGCAAGTTTGCTGCAAGCAAAAAAATGCTATGCAAATTTGATATGAACTGGTAGCAAATTTGATATGACAAAGCTCAGTTTGAAGCAAACTTGTCACAGCAAAGCTTCAGTTGCTTTGAACTTGCAGCAAGTTTGATACCACAAAAATGACTTTCCTACTGGTTTGCAACGAACTTGCAGCAAACTTGATAAGACTTGCAGGACAAACTTGCTGCAAGTTCACTTCGTGGGGAAAGCAAGACTTGCATAAGCTTGCATCTCGTTTGCATCTGACTTGCAGACTTGTCTCATCCAATTTGATGCAAGTTTGCAGAATTGCAAAGCAAATTTGTTGCAAGTTTGCTGCAAGCAAAAAATGCTATCTGGGTAATATTCAAAAACATGCCAAGAACAAACAGCGATAATCCTTCTGTTGATTTTGTGAAAGCGACTGCTATAACATACCAACCTCACCTTCATCCTGGATTATTTCAAAATTATGTGTATCTAGTTCTTTGATTTCATGTGCTCTGATAAGAATGTCTTCAAAATAAAGTTAATATTAAATTATGTTTACTAAGTTATCCTTATTTTTGTTTAATAGCCAGTTTTAGCTATCCCAATTAGCTTCGTTTCAATTTTTGATTGATATATACTATTATACGCTTTGTTTTAATCACGTATATCTCGAAAAAGGGAAAGTGGCAAATAATTATATCCCACCATCGGATCCCTCAAATATTTTAAGAATCATATTTCAAATTTATTTCTCGAAAAGCAAATTCATACCTTACCCTTTTTAGTATTAAAAAAACGTCTATAACTATATCATAAAACACGAGCGTATTCTCCTGGTAAAAGACCAACTTATTCTATTTTCTGATTTAGATAAATGATACGAAAAACCTACGTACTTCTTTTCCCCATGGCACTGAACTTTATGGACGTTCTTCAAATGGAAACATTATTTTTTCATAATTAAGAAACATGGGATTTAGAACCTTCTTACTGCACTTATAGCTGGCATTAGATTCAGAGGTGTAAAAGACCGAAATACGTACCCATTTATCTTCAAATATCAGTATCACTACGATGTTACTAATGTAACTAGTGGGTGGTGGTGCATGAAATTTTGTCTGACGTTCAGCAAACTGAATGTAACATTAGACAATATAAATCATTTATTTGTGTGTATCACATAGAGATGGGCAATGTCGTTCATCAGAGGGATCTTTCTTTTTTTTCTTTAACTCGTACATTGAACTCGTTTATTTCAACGACTTTGTTCATAAAAAAAGAGCAGGTGACATTTTTGCGAGAGTTACTCATGTGCATCAAACATTTCATTAGATCAGTAGTATTCTTTTTAGAAAAGAAAGTAAAATAACCTAATAGTAAGAAAATGTGTACCAAAAAAAAAGTAAGAAAAATATATTGCATTCCTAAAGCCATAAAAGTTTATTTTATAAGATACGTATGACTAAGTGGTGGCAAGGTAAGATATGACTCATGTTTTCCATTCCAAAGTAGCTGGTTTGATTACAACGTGACGCAAAGCTGGATAATTAAGTTTTATTTAGTTAAAAAATCAAGTTGACGTGACGTAAGAAAATTTCCTTAAAAAATACTGTCCCATAAAGTATTTTCAGTATTAAAGAAAAAAAAAGAAAAGAAGGGGAAAAAACAAGATACGAACTTGCGTGAAACATTGGAATATTTCTCAGTAGAAATTTCTTATCTCCAAGTATACTATGGTCAAAATGAGACGTACACAAAGATACCTTTGAAAGTGTTTAAAATGAAAGTTTCACCAAAAGACATTTTAAGAATTAAATTAGTAAATTTAAACAACAGAGAGAACTATTAAATAAAAATATCATCGTTCAAAAGAATAACTGTTCATTTCTTAGGGGTCGTTCTGCACCGTTCATTTCAAGGAGTCAGTCTTTCCCACCCGTTCATTCATGAACGGCAGATCCCTAGTATGATACTTCGATGATTCTTATGATTTTAAGCTGCATTTTTTAAAAATCAGCTAACATTGTATGAATTACTGATATTTGTGGTTCATTTTTGAAATATTTTAACCGTTTTAACTGTTCTTTAAAGAAAGTACAGTATTATAGAGAATCAAACACTCAAAGAAGAGATTTATTGATTGAGATTAAGTAGTAATTTAGAACTGTGTCAGAAATTCCATGATCAACGTATACCGTAAAACGTATACTTTGTACTTGCATCATATAATTTAACGTTCACCGTCATTTAATTTTCGTATAAATTCGCGTACGTTTATAGCGAACCCATAAATAGTAAATTTAGGGTTACTACGTAATACCTTTTGCTTTTATCCACTTTCAGGTCTCACAGTGTATTATCTAATTTTTTAGAATGAAATTAGGCTGTATCGAAATTTTTATTTTTCAACTTCGCTATTAACATGCGCGACTATATGAAGCAATAATTTTTCCAAATCGTCTTAAATCTCCAAGAAGTAAAACTTTCGTAAGACGACACATAAAGATGGCTTACAATACCTTAAGTTCCGCGAGCGTACTCCCACTCAACAAAAAAAGAATGAGAAGGAAGAAATGCGTTTTCAACAATAGAGCTATTCAACAAGTCCCTGGAGTTTTCCATGATCTTAATTTCACGTGCATAATTGGGGGCGCTACAACAGGGAGAATAATTAACTGTTCTCCTAAAAAAAGGCATTAGAAGGTGCTATTAGACCGGATCCTAGCGTACTCCACCCCTGCTTTCGTGACTTCCGTTGGTAAATGTTCCGTCTTGGGGGAAATCATTCACAGAGCAGTTTTTCGCTTTTTTTTCACTCGATCTTGTCGCGTGCTTTGGAGAGTTAATAAGACTAGAGGTATGAAACAAACGAGAGGTTCACTTTACGCTTTTTCCCCCTCCCCCTCTTTAAAAATGATATTGATAATTATGTTGTTATTTTGAAAGTGATAATGCAGTGCAATGTACTACAGTTAGTTGTCCTAATTACATAAGCCGAGGAACGTTCTTCGCTTGTTTTAACACAATGTCAAGAGGTTCTTACGTAAAGGTAGCAGTAAAGAGATAGAACTGATCGATAAATATAAAAGTAGCAGTAGCGCTCTAAGGTGAATATTTGGTGAGTCAAAATGTGTATTTGGATTGAATCAAGAGAGTGAAAGTAGTCGAGGAAGTATTAAGCGTCAGTGATTGCGAGCAAACAATGACATTTAGAAAACAATGTACTATTGACTATATGCTAATAATTTGAATTGTGCTGAACCACAGATTTGCTCCTGCTTTCGAGATGAATATAGTCAATTCTTGAAGAATTCAATGAGCTGAACATAAATATTCCAGGGAAACAGTTGAATTGGCTTTCTCTCTTTCTTCTTTCTTTTTCTTTTTACGTGCAAGCAATATTTCGAGAGTCCACAAAGTTGACTTTTAAGAACGTTTAACAGCAAAAAGCATGAAATGAGACCAACATTCCTCAATTAGATGTTTGTGCAGTCTGACACTGGTAAAGAGATTTTTGGTCTTTTGCGAACTCATTTTTGTGTGTGTTGGAAAAGGGGAAATTCTTAGATTGGTACAACGCCAACGATTATTGTTGGCAACTCATCATTTCTATAACAATATAATCGTTTAAGCCTTAACCGACCAGAGGTCTACTTTTAATAGGGCCAAACTATAGTTTTATCCTTGGCCTTCCCCAGGAAATTTGTTGACACTTACAGTTCAAACCTGTTTTTTTTTTTTTTTTTTTTTTTTTTTTTTTTTTTGTAGTTCTTCAGTCTTAAGAGTTTTTGGAAAGGTGTTTAAGCTGACTACCAAACGGAACGAAATGGAGGGTCAAGGATTTGGATGAAATTCTGGATTTAGCTCAATTTGCACTAAACACGATCTCAGGTAAAGCAGTCTACCTAAGTTCGGTTGCAACCAGGGTTCAAAGTTGCTAGTTTAGCTTCAGAACTGCGATTGTTTTCTTCTTTGAAGTCAAACATGTTTTACAATGTTTCTGTTTTTGCACTGTAGTATGAGCCAAACAAATGCATTTACAACATAAAATCGTGACACAAATACGTAATAGACGCCAAATTCCCTAGAAAATGCTAATGCTGCTCTGGAGTCAAGTTAGAGGATTCTTTTTAATAAAATGATAGGATTTATGCACAAAGTGACAGGAAATGTCACGCATTTTCATTCTTACTTGACATTGCGCAATCTATTTCCTGTCCTTGCCGTAGATATGGAACGGAAATAAATTTTTAGAGGTGGTGCAATGTGACAAAAGCCATTCTTAAGCATGTATTCATGTTTTCGATACAGCACTTTTAGTACAGTAAAATTAGGCCAAAAATTGGCCAAACCTAAACGTCAAAAAAAAGGGTTGAAACCTGTTGCAAATTACTTCTTACCAACCAGAAAGAAGGGGTAAAAAATCTCAGTATTTTGCGCTTCTGGTTTAAGGGAGAAATGGGGGGGGGGGGGGGGGGCTGTAAAATAATCCTCATTAAAAAAATTCTACTACTTAAAAAAAATGCTCAAAAATCGCAGAATTTACTCTTTGTAATAGTAAAATAATAAACTCTAACAGACAAAAATTCTAATTTTCCGGGGTGCCAGGAGGGGGGGGGGGATTCCACGGCGCAGATTACGTCATTGGAATTTTTAAGGCAGCTTTTTCAGGAGGTATTTATTTCTTTTCAGAGGGCTTTTCAACATTTCTTTTTTTTCTGGATGGGTACTTCGTACCATTTGAGGGGTGCACCATCGCTGGGGTGGGGTGGGGGGAGGGCTGAAGTTTGCATTCTAAAATCAACGATTGCAGAGAAGTTCGGGAACAAATGTCACTGATTTTAAACTTTTCCGAAGTACAAACTGCCGCACAATGATATAGTAATATCAGACGGCTCATTCTAAAATGATCTAAGCGAGCTCAGTAACCAATTTAGTTGTGACTAGAGTTATTTAACTCCCCCCCCTAAAAAAAAGGCCTAATTGACTGAAGTTTCACTCCTCCTTCTTAATTAATTTACTTCAGCTTTTCTACAATCTTTTACCATCACCGTAAAGGGGCTATAAACCGAAATCACCAATGGTGAGCCGGGAAATGCTGCTATTCTGCACATTCTAAGTCGGTAGGGGTTCTCGTTAAAACACACCAAGCTGCTTCTTTTTTACGCAGCCGGATAAAGGAATTATGCTAAATATGCGCACATATAGTTGCAACACTGTCTGAAACTTTTGAGTACATTATGCGATAAAAATTTTTTATGAAGGTGTTACACTAGGCTACCCAACGATCCAACGCAGTGACAAATTTTGGTGGCCCAGAACCTGTAGTGATATAATGTTAAAAAAATGGAAAGGTAAAAACAGTAGCTAAAAAGGAAGATGCACGAGTTTTAGTTAATTTAGTCAATTAAAAAAAAATCTTTTAATCTTGTTATCTTAGTTGTGATTTACGTAAATAATTGAATACTTTACCGTCTTATTAAAACTGTTGCCACACATTTTTTAATACGATGATTTTATGAACTTACAAAGTAAGCAGGGTCATATGAGGCAATGGAGTCGTTTCCGAAATTTTAAAAGTATTTTTTTCTGAAGGAACATGCTTGAAAACATAGGATTTGACCATTTTTTAAATAGTTTGACAAAGTTTACTATTTTTAAAAAATATTTAAATCAGTGCGCAGACTCAATTTTATTTCTTTACTCTTCTGCGCATGATATCAGAAATAATAAACTGCTATTCACTGTTGCCATTCAAGCAGAGCGCAATATTTATTTCGTTTCTTTACTCACATATAGTGGCAACGATGTTGTTGACAGCAAGCGTAGAGCGCAATATTTATTTTGCTTCTGAATTATCATAACCTGAAAACGCCGTAGACAGCAAGCGTCAACATTCAGCGCGCCAGTGGAATGCGCCAAAATACATCATTTGTGACGTCATACAGATCACGCCTTCCTTGAAAAATTGGACATTAAAATAATTAATTAAAAAATAACTGTTCGGAAAATGAAAGTATTTTCTGGGTCAATGTTATTATTATTATTTTTTTTTTTTTTTTTTTTGCTCATTCTATCGGCTTCAGTGACTAATAGTAGTACTTTTGACAGAAGTAAACAAACCTATTGGAAATAAAGAGCAAATGGGAACGAACACACTTAGGATGATTTTTAAAATTTAAGTATTGAAGAGCAATTATCAGCCAAGGTATGGAAGACGCCCAGAGAGTTTCATATGTTTCCAAATGACTGTGTAGGCGTCCCTAATGTTTGAAAATGGCGCTGTGAAAAAAGGTCGTTAAGAAAAGTTCAGCGATCTTACATTTTCATCTCTTGCAAGAAGTCCAAATGCAAAATAAGTGGGTTTATCTTTTCTTCTCTTCTGGAAGGTTTAATTTAGTTATGAATTTCACCTTATTTTTCTTACTTGTAAGTTAGACATTTTCGATTAATTTTTTTTTTCAAAATTTTTCTCATTTCAGATTGTATCTGGAGGACTTTTGGCTTTTCACACCTATTTTTTTCTGCTTTATTCAAAGTAGCTACTCCCTAAGTTCTCTGCTCTGACACTAGGTGTACACTAGGCTCGAAATATCTTAACACTGAGCATTACGCAAAAATGGTAATTCTATATAAATGCTGTCCTAACTGGTGGATTTGTTTCACACAAATTTGATGTGAAATATATTTTTAAGAAGAACGTTGATAAAAATGATGTTTTTATTTGAGTATTTTAAGTGTATTTGTAGTAATCTCAAAAGTGCAAGAAAATAAAAAACGGCATTTTTTTTCACTTGCTTAAGAAAAAAAGTTCCTTAAACACGGCATAAGCGCATTTATTATTATTAATTTTCTATTTAAAAAGTTGTTCTGCATTTTTTATCATGAAATTAAAAATATATATAATCCAGAAACTTAATTGATTCCACAGATTATCTACATTCTTAAAAACTTGTTTTTGATTTACGTTGCATTTAAACTCATTCGTAATCTTTTTTAAATCGTTAAAAAGCATTAATTTTTTGGTGTTCAAAATTATAAACATGAAAAAAAAAACTCATTTTATCAAATGAAAAACAAAACTCAGTTGAATTTGCCGGGAAAAAATTAAAGCATTTAAAGATAATTGTTGCATTTACTAAGAAAATGACTCTTTTTTTTTCTTTTTAGTTAAGATTCTTGATTTTTTTTCTCTTGTCTTCGTAAAAAATATCCATTTTTAAAAACATCATTATCATATTCGTAACTTTTTTCATTCTGAATCCTTTCGCACGTGTCAAATCTCGTTAAGCGAGAGAAATCCTCTTACATCACTGATCACGAAATTCTAGTAATGGGCGTGGGCTTTTACGCCCTTCAGACCAAGCAGTAAAAGTAATAATTATTATTCAAGATCTAAGTACTGTTGCGGTTGAAATGACCGTGATTTAATCCGTATGGTAAGGAGCATCTGAAGAATACGGATGTGGGATTTAACAAGTGGAGGGGGGGGGGTGAAAGAGGGTGTGTAAAAAGTTATTATAGTGGACGCACTTTCTATTTGTTGAATACGTTCTTATTACGCCAAAATTAAAAAAAAAAGTTTCAAAAAAAATTAAATTAAATTAAAAGTAGGGAGAAAAAAAAATAAAAATGACTGTCGCCGGGACTCGGCGTCAGAATCTTATGCTTTTACTATGGGGTTATAGAATAACATACGGTTTTAATGTTTAAGGTACATTGAAACAACAAATCGAAGTAAGTTTCAGGTAATGCAGTTAATTTATTACAATTATTTATGTTATACATGTATCTTACAGAATCATACAACATATGTAAACAAAACAAGGATACATTATAATTTAAAAAGTGAAGCACTGTTTATACGTTTCTTTTTTATACGTTTTTATCAATTATAGGGTAGACCGGAGCACGTTTACGCATGGGGTACGTTTACGCAGTGCCGTTTTTTAAAACAAGTTATAAATGGAGAGCCAAGAGCCAACAGTCATACCAGATTGAGGATGTTCTCTAGCAAATATTTTCACAAGTTTTTGAGCATCAGTTGAGCTTCGGTTTAGCATGCGGATAGAGAGATCTGTTTTCTACGAAGCTGAGTAAATTTTGTGTTGAACGTTTTGAAGTTTTTTGTGAATAAATAATAGTTTGTTAAAAACAAATAAATATATAAAAAATATCAGAATCTCATCCTTTTTTGAGAATTGTATTTGTATGGACAGAAAAGTTATTAAATTTTGTTGCACGTTAAAAATAAATCAAAACTTGCCGACGGTGCACTTTACGCATTTTCATCGGGGCACATTCGCACACGTTCTTACTGTGTGTCGTACTACTCTGTCTTTTACTTCTAAACGGGTCCCGGACGCTTTTTTCGCCCTGTACTGTCGCAAAGCTTTAGTATTTTCAGGTTATTTAGTTTTGAAATTCACCATTCATTTTTAATTAAGTAATAGATTAGTATCTTATAGCTTAGAATCATATAGTGTTGTCTTCATGCTTTTTCAGTCTTAACTTTATACACTATTCAGCCAGTAATACTATTTCTTTATTTTAAAGATGGTAAGACATTATGTTCAAAACACTAACAGAACCACATTAGATGTCAAAATATTGAAAAGACTTATCCATAATCCAAGCGTTTCTTTCCCCAACTACTGCCACAACTGAGACCATTTGAAAAAGTAGGACCAAAGCTTAAGAACCAGGAAAGAAAAAAAAAAGAGGATGTTCACAAATCTAACCGATATTCCGATTAAAGAAGCCGTCAGACAAGATCATTTAGAAGCTGCAAAGAAAAAAAAAACCAAAATGGGTAGACAAAAAACAAAAAAGAGACGTTACTTTAAAATTTAACAAGTTTCTATTGAAGCAGAACTAGGAGGCATCAGAGAAAAAAGTATGAAACCAAAACCTGCGATAGGGAAAAAGTACACGCTGTAAAAAAGAAATTAATGAACGATTCGGTTTACGAAGTAGTAAATTGTGCTTACACCATATTGTTTGAAAGCACACAAGCAATCGAAAAAAGAACAAGACAGGGTTCCATGTCTTGGATGTCAAAACGCAGTGCCATGACAAGTATGCGAAAAGAAATACTTTATTTTTGTTAGAAAAATCTAACAGTGATGAAGAAGATGACTAAATAGTTTCTGTTTTTAATTAGCAATGAACCCTATGATTTTAGTTTAGCCTATGAAATGTTCTTTAATTAATTATTTATGATTTTCCTATTTACAAAGTGCTTTAAGAGTTATAAATATTTAAATTTGGTAAAATGTCTATTTCACTCACTTATTACGCGGAAACGTGCCCTACTCGATGCGTAAACTTGTCCCGTGTTCGGGACAAGTTTACGCACCAGACTTGGGCTAAAAAAACATTTTTTTTTTACGGTTAAAAACATAAGTTGAGCAACAATTGAATACACAAATTTTGACTTCATTAACTGCTTTATACGAGTACTAGTGGCACCCGCACGGCTTCGCCCGTAATAGAAAAATTAAAGGTCTTTTGGTTCGCCTGTGTATTTACAAATAATGTATGGTGAATTTTCTCGCCAACTGGCTTGTACCGACGTTACAGTTCCACGTTATGATAATTTCGTATCTCGCCAATTGGCTTGTGCCCCTGTTACGGTTCCACGTCATGATAATTTCGTAATTTATGATAGTTTTTTTTCTTAAAATTGGAATAAAAAAAGAACCACATCGAATTTTCGAAAAATCGCTTCGAGGTGCACACCCCCATGCTACATACTAACTTCGTGCCAAATTTCATGAAAATCGGCCGAACGGTTTAGGCGCTATGCGCGTCACAGACATCCTACAGACATCCTACAGATATCCTACAGACATCCAGAAATCCAGACATCCTCCGGACAGAGAGACATTCAGCTTTATTATTAGTAAAGAAAACCACAATGTCTGAAATTTCCTAGGCGCAAACATACCAATTAGAAAATTCATTGAAACAAAATCCGCGCAAACGTGCTCCGGTCTACCCTACGTTTTTTTAATTGGTCCCAGCAGAGTCTTATTACACATTAACTTATACCTATTATACGTTTTTTCATTTGTACTCTTTTTTCATACAGTCCCTTCAAAATGGTATAAACGGTGCTTCACTATTTTAAATCTCCCACTAGCCTCTTAGGGGTTCAAATCCGAGGGCTCCAAGGTCGAAGGCATCCAAGAGTGACCTGCATCCGTTCCCTGAAATTATATATTATTCATTTATTCATGTTATTATTATTTTTTTTTTTTTGGCAAGTATTAAAATAGAGCTTTTCAAATTTTTTTATGCAATGACCTCTCGAAAAAATGGGGTTGTTTTCGAAACTTTAAAAGTATTTTTTTTTCCGACAGAGCATGCTTAAAAACATAGGATTAAACCATTTTTAAAATAATTTGACAAACTTTAATATTTTTAACAACTGTTTTAAACGGTGCAATTTTATTTTTTACATGCACATGAGATCACAAGTGATGAAATGCCATTCACGTATGCCATTAGTGCAGAGCGCAATATTTAATTTGCTACATGTACTGGCAAAGATATGGTTGATAACAAGCGTAGAACCCGCAATGTTTAATTCGCTACTGAATTATCATAAGCTGAAAATGCGGTAGACAGCAAGCATAAGCATTCTACTCGCCAGTTGAGTAGCGCGCCAAAGTACATCACTTGTGACGTCACTAAAACCACGCCTTATTTTCAAAATCGGACACCATAAAAAATTAATTAAAAATTAAGCTTTGGGAAAATGAAAGTTTTTCCTCGCTCCACGTTATTTCTATTATAATTATCATTATTATTATTATTATTATTATTATTATTATTATTATTATTATTATTATTATTATTATTATTATTATGACTTATTCTATTAGTTTCAGTGACTAAAAAGTAGTACTTCTGACTGAAGGAAACAACCCCATTTCGCCTAGACCATGGACCCCCTATCTATACCTTACTAAATTCTACAAGTTTTTTTCTCTTTGTTAGTTGAGATGTGACAAAAATTTTACTGGAAGCTTTCATTCCGTTAAGAAACGTCGAGTACAACTTCAGTATTTTCATTCAAAAGGGTAAAGCAAAAACAGTTTTACAATCCAAAACTTTGGGTTTATAAAAAAAATAAAACAACTCCAATTTCATAAGAAGTTCAAGGGATCAAGAGATATCTTCGCTTTGCCCATCATTTTGAACTGGAGACGTTAAAATTATATAACTGAAACGCATGGTGCTGAATTTCTAGTACTGTGTTTCCATAGGGTTGTTCGATTTTAAATTAAAACTCTACAAGTGATCAAAGTGTCATTTTTTCCTTGTTTTTTTTTTTCATAAATATTCATTGACACCCCATCAGTCCCTAAAAAGCTTCATCGAATCATCGACCCGTTTGAAAATTTCCTAGACCCACTAGGGGTCCGTATCGGTCACTTTGGGAAACCCATATAAAATAAAACAATTAAAGCTAGAACAAGTGATGCAAAATACAATTAATTTTAAAACTTTAAAGAACTTTTAAATTGTAGAAGCAGCTGTACATACAACCCCAAAAGGTTATAAGCATATAGGAAGAATCCAAGAAAGTGCATAAATACACTGGTTAAGCACAAGTGTCCTTGTTCCAATCAATAGACACTCGGTATTAAATGCTTCAATCGTTCGTTGAATTACCAAGACACCATCGTTATTATGCTTTAAACAATCTTAGCACCCGAAATCGGTGACATTTAAAATTTTCATGTCACAACAGAAATATGTCTAGTCAATGATTATTTAGTGAATGAGAAACCTTTGAAGAAGCCTTTATCAATTATAATTTATTCGTAGAAATTCGATATTCATTTGGGTGTTGAGTAAGGATTGAAATGTCAGCTTATTCAACATGTGCAAGTTTCTCAGGATGAATTCTAATTTCGCAAAATGGGTTGCCTTGTGTCGGTCAGATGTTAAAACTGTAGAGTGCGGTTGAAGATAATTAATACATGAATAAATGATCAACTTAAATTTGGGACATTAGTAAAATATTTGTCCGTGTTTTGTAAAATGCTTTTCACATTTCCTTGTGTTTCATCGAATAAACACTTGTTTGAAAACTTTGGGTCTTGTACAGAGAGGTTGCATTTGCTGTATAAATAAATGTATTACGCTGCATTTAGGATGGAAAGAACATATTAGCTTCAGACGAAGAATTGCTTTCATTACTTGCGTCATCCTCATGTATATACTAACCGATGATCGAGTATAAGGCACGTGTTTCAACATTAAACTCGCGTCACGGCATGATAATTTGATAATGTGTTTTGGTAGTGTTTAACATGCCAGGGAAAGGCTTTATTGTGACAAGGCTGAACTCGATCCGGTCACTTAACTGTTTTACTGTGTCCTTTCAGGGGAATGAAGAAACGAAAAAGCGGTCAACTATGAAGGCTATCTACTGGAGTTTAGGGTTAATCCTCTGGAGTTAGGATTAAAATTTCAACTATCAAAATATCAGCAAACAGGCAATTACTTCGTTAAAATGTGATAGAAGAGAAGCAAATTTCACCCGTCATACCTTGACAGGCGACTTTCTAGTTATATTATAAGTACTGAAAATCACTAATCGAGAATACGGGCTACTTTTGCCAACATTTTTGAGCTTTTTTCATCTTTTCCCAATAATTTTGTTACTATTCGTATTTCTAAGTTCTCTCTCTCTTTCTCTATGCTAACATTTTTCATCATTTTTCACTCTTAATTTAATATTTGAAATGTTATTTTGCTTGAATGTGTTATTACCTTTTATAGTCGTTTTTTATTTGAGTCAATGTTACCCATTGCTTTTGGGTTAATTAAGCCAAAGTGGTTTTCCCTATTTAAAACCATTGTATAACTAGCTAGAGTCAAAGAAAGACTTGTGTTCATACGAAAATCGATTTATTTGAAAGAAAAATATTTTATATGAAGTTTGAGTGATGCATATTTGTTTTAAGAAAATTTTAATTAAAAAAAAAAGTGTGTAGGCCTAGTTGTTGTCTCACAATTGCCGACGGAGAACAGTCATCTTTTCATTAGGTTTGGAGGTTGAATAATTTCATTAAAGAACACCATTTGTAAAACAAAAGATCCTTAATTGTAGGACACTTCTAAAACTTGCTGGTGCGTTTAATGCACTCAACAACCGCTTCGTCTTCCCCCACATCAACAGCTCTCCTTTGAAATCTGAGCTCATCACATTTTACAACAAAAAAATTCGATGAACTTTCCACAAGTTTGCAAGAAGTAGTTGCAGCTGTGTCGACTTCTTCTGAATCTCGTACAACTTCCAGTTCCTCTTTTTTTCCCGTAGCAAAAACCATGTCATAGTTGTCTGATGAATTGAGGCTGTTACCACTCTTTATTCGTTGATAAAAGTTCCCATTTTCTTCTTTTCTCCTGTTCAAAGTTTTACTCTTAGCTTTACTTTTCTTTTCCAAGTCCTTCTGACAGATTTTTTTTAGGTTTCATGCTGGGATAAAGTGGTCGTAATTTTTAGGCTAGGAAATGTTTTGTCCACTGGGATATTTTAAAATCCAAATCTTAACTTAAATGAGAAGTAGAACCACAGAGGTTCGTTTACACATTTTCAGAACAATTTCAACGAAAGATTTATGAAAAGAAAATGTTTGGATGGGGGGGGGGGGAGGGGTTGTTGGCAACAGATATAATTGGAAATAATAACTATCGTCTGCAACATTTTATTTTTTTAAATCTCAAAATGTCGCATGTAATCAGGCTTTGGATAAAAGGATATGTTCTTGCGCTTCACGAGGGCAAGTATTCTTATTTCGTAAGTAAAAAACGACGTGAAGAGCATGGTATCAAAATTTTTAAGTGCAAAATAAGTATTATCATTTATCGGAATGAAAAATTCAGTCAATCAGTACTTCTTTATGGAAAAAAGATTCCAAAAGAATACCCGAAGAAGGTACTTACTGTTTCAAATCACTGGTAACAAGGAAAAATAATTGGACTCATAAATCATATGCAAACTCTTTAAACAGTTCTGTAGCAATGGTAAATTAATATTTACAACTTTAAAAAACCAACAAACTTAACGGTCGCCGTCTTTTGCCACTCAACGCAAATGTTGTAGAATCCTGCACAAAAATTACTCACCTGGAGATAAATGGAAATATGCCGTTACTCATGATGAAGAATGGCTTTGCCCAAAGGATTGTAGTCAAAAAACGTACATTTACTGTAACAAGCGAGGGGCAAAAAATGCCCAATCTTGATAAAGTGAAGCAAGTTTCAGTAAAGGGTTAATGATTGCCGCAAGTTTCTCTTACAGTAGAAAACTAAAACTAAAACAAGTTTTAGAAAATGTTAAAATCAATTTATTACACTATGAGAATGTTTTACGTCCAGTATTTAAAGAAAGATATCAATTTATTTATTCAACAGAAACCTATAAGAAATTTCGAGCAAAAGTAAATAAATAGAGAAGAACTACATTAATTGTTTTAAAACTTTTTTTAGAGAATATTTTAAACAAGGGAATCGAAAAAAAAATGTAATTTTTTTAAAAAATAATTTTAACACACGAAAATATACCAGCTCAAGCACTCGGCACATTGTCGCATGTGTTTAAAAATAATTCTAACTGTAACGTCTAAATAATAACTGAAGTCAAGCATTTGCCTTTAAGTACTGTCTGGCTTTCGCGAGAAAAGCTCCCGCCGTCAAGTCTGAGCCCGTCTACTGCCGTAGAAACGGACTTCGTTCATTTTTTGCAAGGGTTAGCAGGAAGGCTTTTTGGCGCCATTTCGCCACTCGTCTGCTCGCCTTTGTGCAGTCGTACGGATTTTCCAACATTAAACTTCCCTTGGAAAAATGAGACGTGCCTCGTTGCTGTAGCAGTAGATAGGCGCAGACATTTCGGCGGTGGCTTTCCTCGTGATGGTCGGACAGTATTTCTCATGATTTCATTTATTTTCGAATCTTTACTTTATGAGCTTTCATCCTTTCTCAAAAAAATACTTTTTCTACCATTGAGAGGAGATAAAATGGAAAGAGTGAAGACTTTCATTCGTAAAGGAAAGATCTCAAGTTTCATGATAGATTTTAAAAAAAAGCATTGGAAGAAATCAGGTTTCTTTCGCTAGTTTCGCGCAAAACCATTCGTCGTTGTTGCGTCACGTGGACTTGAGCTCTTTGCACAGCTTTTGCTTAGCCAATGATTGAACTTGCTCCCTCCATTTTAACTCCTGCTCTAAGCTTTCAACCCTTCAATTTCCACTAAGCCTCAACTGGTGATTAAACTTCTTTCATTTACCTTAGGCTTCTCCAAACTGTGGAACAACGACTACTACTATCTAAAACTTAGCCCATGGCAGCAGGCCAGAATTTAGGTCCACAAATCAAGCAAATCAAAATTTCTTGGTAAACTCCACTGTGAGAATTTCTTTTGTATTTATATTTTATGAGGTTTCATTTGCAGATTTTGGAATAGATGCAAATCAGTCGTTGAAACATTCAATACCATCTCATATAATTACACTTCTGTATTCTATCTTCATGTAAGAGTAAAAAAAATCCTTATAATTTGTTTGTGGTTGGTTTCATTAGAAATTTAGGTTATGTAAGACCCTCAAAAAGTTTTTAATAAAAATTCAAAAAAATAGTTAGATAGTTACTATGTAAAGTTATTGGAGAATATGCTGCCGTGTGCAGGTAAACGGCAGTATCTGCAGAAAAGAGTTTTCGAGATATTTGAAGAAACGCGTTTTGAATTCAATACTAACAGCAGGGAAATGTCGGAATTAGACGTCTGTTTCGCTTTTTCTTTCAGCGGATACCAAATGAGCAAGCTTGTACAGTAAAGATAACGTACAATAAATGACAAGAATAAAAAATAAAAATGAAAAATGGAAAGTTTGCGGTTATTGCCCTTTATATGTATGTGTGTATATATATATATATATATATATATATATATATATATATATATATATATATATATATATATATATATATATATATATATATATATATTATATATATATATATATATATATATATATATATATATATATATATATATATATATATATATATATATATAATATATATATATATATATATATATATATATATATATCAATTTATTATATATATATCAATATATTATATCAATATATTATTATTCTGTTGAATAGATATCAATTTATTTATTCAACA